>NC_091285.1:306357052-306364552 GCF_032444005.1 Ranitomeya imitator | reverse complement strand
TACATATATATATATGTATATAAATATATAATATATATATATATATATATATATATGTATATATACACTGTATATATACACACACACATATGGAACTGCTATTGTCTTTCCTGTCATTGTCATTTATACATAAATATGCAAAGCATATGCAAATCATCATGATTCAAGAAATAATAATAATAAAAAAACATGATATTTCATACAACATCTACATAGGAAATACCCCAAACACACTAGCCTTATAATGGTAACCTTATCATAAAAATAATCCTATTCCCTGTAAATAATTTTTAATGGGTTGAGCAACATATTAATAATAATCACATTTAAATTATATAAATGTATATGTATATATATATATATATATATACACACACAAACACACACACACACATTTTTGCCTAATATAGAAGAAAAAGAAAAAAATGCAATAATTATCTAATATTCTAACTTACTATTTTCTGCAAATCACTTAATATTTAAATGATAAAAGAAAAAAATATATAAAATATGGACAAAAACATTGCTTACTAGTCCTTCTGAGATAGATCTTATGAACTAATAATAATAATAATATTAATAAAAAAAAATCTGTCTTTTAAAGAAATAAGCTGCTTTGATTTCACCTTATCTTACACTTTGGAACAATTCATTTCATGGGCACAAGTATGGTATCAAGTAACGAATGTGGCCCTCTGGTGGAAAGCTAAGTATCACATTTGACATTTCTGCACTGTTTTCAACAATACACTGAATGCAAGAAAACAGACTCTGTACTAGGTAAAGAAACACACAAAAAACAATTGTAACCTTAGTGGGAGAAAGGCTACAAACTAGACAGGCTCTTTAGTAAAGGGAAACAGACTCCAAACAAATACAGGTCAGCTCAAAATGACACAGCACACTAAGTATGGAGCAATGCAATATCCACAAACAAATAAATAACACATGCACAAACTGTGTGAGGAATACACAGAAGACAAATGTGCAGAAGCTGCACAAACGCCCGGCTCACAGCTACGGGAGCTGCCTTATTTTGGTAAGCAAATTGTGAAGAAAAACACAAAACTTACCTGCTGTTGTTGCAGATGCAGCAGTTCTACTGTGCTTACTTCACTGCACATGTCACCACTTGATCTCCCATCTCGGCTGCCAGCATCTAATTGGCTGCTTAGAGTGCTCATTCCATTTTGATTCATTGAACTGTTGCTTATTGTCTCTGTTGCAGATTCCTGCATCATGACTTAATACCTAAAAGTGATTAAGAAGTATCAATTAACACACACGTTACACCTTCGCACTCCTATTATCAAGATGTCCCTCTCTGCCAATTACAAAGACAGCATCTTTAGAAGGAGGGAAAAAACACACAGGCTGCTCAGTAATTTACCAAGAAACGCAATACAAATTCAGCTTTTATCCAGATACTAATCACTGAAATTATGGACCCTATAAGCTTCCTTTGTGCGGGTACACTTAACAGCCAAAATAGAATGCTATGCAGGCTGCATGGTTAAATAGCATTTATGAATGGCTACATTTTAAAGTCTACCTATAAAATCAAGTCAAATAACAGCCCGGCTGCACACACGCCACTATATTTCCTATTATCTAGCTTTGACAACCATGGATGACTATACAGCCTTATTTAAAATATTCACTATCTTGATTCTGTCAGAATTTTACAGCACATCTTATGCAAGGCTATTGTTTAATGATGCAAAGCTAATCATACAAAATTAAAATTTTGTACCAGTGTTACAAATCATATGGTATCAAGCAATGATAAATAGTCTAATGGTCTCTCTCTCTTTTTTTTTTTTTTTTGGTGCCTAAATAAAATTTTGCCTCCGAGGCATTTTAAGAAAAAGCTCCTGCTGCAAACACGTCAGATATTGCCTATTTTTTTTTTTAATCAAACGGCTGATATTCATTTATTTTTCTGACATTTAAAACATTTAATACTGTCCTTCCTGGGAAGTAATTAAGCTTATGCATGAGCAGCAATCAAACTGTTCACTTGAAGATGACTTAAAACTCAATTTTATACATAGGCAAATAAATGAAAGATATAAAATTAATTTTCCGGGCATGTATTAGATATGAAAGCTAGAAATAAAATCTATCAAGAATATCACTAATGATTGTGCTAAAAACAGCATAAATTATGCATATTACCTTCTCTACAGTAATAAATGTTTTATCGTTTCCACTGCATAAATATACTGTACTTTCAGGGTAGCAATGAGATGTCCTGCCAAGATCAGTGGAAACCCTTGCAGTAAATAAAGAACCAAGTGTCCTTACAAACTTGAATTTCAAGGTATATTGCGCGAGTGTTTTACGGAAAGGTCAATACTGTGCATGCGCCTCAACCTCAATTTAGAGCATTGCAATGGTCTCCGGACACTAAAGTGGCTGTCAGTGGAGTTAGCAGCCAGGCAGAACTTATCGCACTATACACACAATAGGCAAATTATAATTTTCACACTGCCGCTCGCATTAAAGGCCCCAATTAGTTGTGTGTGCAGTGTGACACAATATCAAGATAATGACGTCTTCCGATTCACTATTTATTGTCCACAGCATAATGATACAGGGTGAAGAACCATACTCTATAATATGGTAAGCAGCTCGCTGACACTATATTCTACATCTTCCCATACAATTGAAAATATACAAAATATTTACTTAGAAAATTTCCAAATAGTTATAATATGAACATAATAATGGTTACGGTCGCTGCTTGCTAGGTCAAGCAGCCTGAAAGTCGAGGAAGCGTTAACAGAGCAGACGTAACTACTGTAACTACAGTAAACAATCACTAACCAGATGTGTTTAGGAACAAACAGAGCCTGTTAAACATAGCATTAAACATTAACTAGAAAGATCACCAATGGAAAATGTGATGCACATAATGAATTTTACAAGACAAAAAAAAACACAAAGCTACTACTCTTTTGTGAGATTAGGCGGTTAATAAGTATTCAAATTAGGCATAAATTTTACATGCACAATGTTTAAAATATTCAGTAAAATATGTCTGATTTCCCTCTCTGGATGTTTGAAAATTCTAATGTACTTTCCCCTCCACCAAAGGAAAAAAAAATTGTAATGCGCTGTCATATATATGTATAATTTTACACTTTCTAAGAAAGTGAACAGAAACGAATTGTTAAAAACTCAGAAACTTTATCGATATAGCTTGAAAACAATGCCAAGCTCGGAATTTTTAACTTTAAAGCTTCAGACCCCAATCACCGAGACATTACGACGTTCAGAACGCAAAATGCCTAGGTCAATAATTTAAAAGAATGGGTTGTGTTTGTGAATGTATATGGTAGCGAGAGGTCTGTATAGCACATAGTCTCTGGAAGTAAAAAGCAAACAAGGCTAAGCAAATGAAAATGTTGTGTTGACAAGAAGTTTATGGCATGTGGTTTGTGGATCCTTTCGAAGAGCTTAGAGTATTTTTAAGGCACTTTCTTAAGGATATTATAACAATATTTTATTCTAAGCTTAAGTGGACATCTTGTAGCATATAGGTCATACAAACTTCTAAAAGTTGAAATTACTCAAAAAAAAATACCAAATTATAAAAAATTGTTTTGTTGACAACCAGCATTCCCATAGTCAAAGTGGCTCTTTTTCCTTCAAACACGTTTGATTTATTTGTTAGCTAAAAATCTACGTTGAGGTCACGTTAGAAATGCTGCACGCTCGGTTTTTACACAGTGCAAGCATGCCAGGAAATTTGTAGAGGTTCCTTTGATCAGACTGTTATGGGGCGGAGATATAACAACCCTTCTGTCATGTTTGGGCAGAGGTCCCAATATTTACCCCATGCTTTACAAGAGGAAGTTCCGCACATAGCAAGACCAGCACGGGACTTGGCTATATGAACCATTACACATTGTGGATGTAGAGCAGCACAGTGGCCTAACCACTGAATGAAAGTCCACCGGAGCAGACCCTAAACAGACCGGTGAGAGGGGACTTGAAATTTCCACTAGTACAGCAATGAAAAGAAAGAAAGGCTATCACTTCAGCTGCTCTCTGTGTTCATCAGATTTCTGTCTGTGGTTTTTTTTCTTCTGGTACAGCATGCAATATTCCATCCGCAGACATGTACCCACACAGCGGGAGGAAATAATTCAGCAAGTTTTCTTTCCTCACCAAGTGGCATTAGAGATACTTATTCTCTACATCACTTCCCTTTTGAAACATTAAACTGACACTGGAAGTGACTGCACAAGATTGCATTTTCTCTTCCTAAACAACCTGAATTGAAAGGTTACTTAGTGTAACAATATTTACTTGCAGAATTGTGTTGTTACCAAGGGTATAATGGATGGTGGCTATGCAGGTTTACGCAAGAATGAGTGAAGCATGAGGCGTTAGCCATGTGTTTGACATGTTTCAAATTGCTATAATCCAGCATTAAACACACCCAGCAATTCATGCCATTTCTTGCAACCATAATCTTGAATAAAGCGTGCACAACCACTTATTATATAAATTAGTATACGACTCCCTGTTATAGTCACAACAGCGCTTTTGTGTTTATTTTTCATCAAGATGTGGCTTTCTTATTTGTACAAATAGCAGGATAGAAAGACATAGCTCAATTAGACTTGTTCACTTTATGATAGGGTAGCTCTGAGCTTCAGTCCCGTTGTTTTGTTTTTTTTCCCAGCGAGGTATAGATTATTTGGGTGTTAAATTCCTCCGTCATTTTTTTTTCCTTCAAATGATCACAGGCTTACATCTACAGTCTCTATACTGCTGTGTTTCCAGTGTAATGCAATCCACACAAGACTTATATACAGTCAAGGACAAAATGGCAAGTTACCTAAACAAAAGGAAGTACTGTGGAGGCATTCCAAGCATTCCTTCTATTCAGAGGAAGAAGTTTGGAGGTCTTGGAAGCGTGCAGACATTTTTAAATGTCCAGGTTTTCAGGAGATGGAGATGTGTATATGTAAAAGTTAATAAACACAGCAAGGTCACTTTTTACAGACTGAAACCTTTTTTGGAATACTAGCAAAAAAGAGCTGGTACAGAAAAAAAAAAGCCAGTGAGGTATTATACCGCACCACTTCAAACCACAGTAACGTAAAGCATAGGGTAAAGGACCACTATCAAAAGTACATCCCTGCCAAGGCAGCAGGATGTTGGCTCGCTATGATAAACTGTAAACTGAACCATGCACATTGGATGCTAGACAAAAAGCATGCTACTGTTATAGAAAGTCATATAAGGTGCAGCTTAACGGAGCTTAAGGCCTAAACTCACAGCTAGGTAGAAGTAAAACAACGGAAATTAGAATAGCTGCATGATGCAGAAAATGCTATATCAAAGAGCAAGAGCATGCCTTTGTATGGAAAATAGCTGAAAAATAAACTCCAGCAGAACAATGGGAGAATTCATGTGCAGGTTAGTAATCTATTGTACACAAGCATGTGTGTGTATATAAATATGTATATACACTTTATTTATTCTATCCCTTCTGTGAATGCATGCCTCCAACTTACCATACATATAAATTAGAAATTGATATAGGTGATTTTTTTTTCTAGATGTAAGTTCAATTGACGATGTAGGTATAATAATACTAAATGTACACAAAGTACGTGGTGTAAATAAGCGCATGGCGTGCCCGGGTGACAAAAGCAAACCGAGAAAAAGCGCATTCTTTACCAAGGGGATATTCCTTGTGGCATATTTCAGATTGAAATAACTGTTTTCAAGCACTTTAGGTAGATCTGGGTAGTGCACTAGAATTAACCCATTCCTTGCCCGGTGGGCCCGAAGTAGAGTCTAGAAGTACATTTTTTTCTGACTGATAAAATAGGAAGTGCGTGAAAGCTTTCAATAAAGGGGTCCCAAATTCAGCACATATCTATGCAGCAATTTCATTCATTTGGCAAGTTGGTATCAGATTTCCAGAGCCCCTTAACTAGTGCAATACCCCAGAGGAATTTTCATTTCTTCATAGTGACAATGATATTTATAGTGGTTCAGGTACTATAGATATAACTGACTGTCAGGTACTAAAGCTATCGGAAAAAGATTAATGAATTGCCCAATTTCACACTGTGTTGTGGATACGTATCAGCAGTTTATAATATATACTGTATATATAAATATATATATATATACATGCCTGACTTTGTTAACTTCTGATATAGCAGAATTCAATAAAAAATATGTTGTATTTAACCTATACTTTCGTCCAACCTGCCGTACAGGTGAAGAAAAAAGATTTTCGGAGTAGCACATCTTAAACAAAGCCTGGTGACATTTAAATGTAACTGTATAGCCGTCTGCCCTAGATTTCATAGAGAGAATAGAAGAATAGAATGGGTCTATTTTCTGATTCTGTAATACAGGCTTGAAATATTTACATTTTTATCCCATACTTATTTACCTTTCACTATTTAGTGTCCTTTAATTTCAATATTATGAATAGTAGGAGTCCAAACCTGAATACGCTGAGTGTGTTTCCTTGGGGAATTTCAGAGCAGTGAAAAGAAAAGCTAGTTCTGTACAGTGTGTGATGACCTGTTAATCTGTCTGAAAGCAGTCATCTTTACCAAGAGCATTTGATGTGAATATCAATTATCAGGTTTGTAAAATACACTCGCTATGTGTAGAATGGGATATGGAAGCTAGTGTGCAAGGTCATATACACAGCCCAAAATTCCTACCACTGATGATATACATTAAAAATTGGGAAGAAATGCCCACAAAGACCCATAATTAAATAAAGCTTTGAAAGTCCTCCTTATCCACTACATTTAAAGGTGATTGCTGTAGGCCTTGTAACGTATGCCAGAAACTAGGATGGAAATCACTGAAGCTGCTCTGCCACTATGTAACTCAAAGGTTACCTATAGGAAACCTCATGCAATATTGGATAAGCTGTACCAAGTCAAAAAAATCATTTTAAATCTTGCCAACAAGCCGTTCTCTGCTAAAGGTCTACATATAGGAAATTTTTAAGTATGTGCTTCAAATGAACTGGTACTCCGCGTCAACTTCTCACCCAGCCTTCATTATTGTGATAGACACTTATTTGACTTTCTGAGAGAGTTTGTCATAGAAGTACATATGAAACTGAGCAGATCCCACACTTCCTAAAGAGCAGGCACAGCATTTTCCTGACTATTTCCCTTAATCCGAGACAGCTTTCTTTTAAATGTGCAAAAGCTTCACTTGTACTACTAATACCATATCACATAACAACCTTTATGATAATGATGCACTGGAGACTTACAAGAAAACAGTGTTCTGAGGGGGGAAAAAATATACCGACTAACAATCCGCTCTTGTCAGAATATAAACATGGCCTCTCACTATGTGTATCATGCCCAATGAACTGGAGATAATAAAAATAAATAAAAGATAGACATGAGATTCTCACATTCGCACATCTCTGTACTACACCTTTGGCCCTAGTCTCATTATTTATATTTTATCACAGTTTCACACATCGCC